>NC_141991.1:41489622-41514637 GCF_049901715.1 Pseudonaja textilis
CTGTTAAAAGCAATAGCAATAGCACTTAAATTTATATACAGCTTCACAGTGCTTTACAGCCCTCTCTAAGTAGTTTACAGTGTCAGCATATAGCCCCAACAATCTGGATCCTCATTTTATCCACCTCAGAAGGAAGGAAGACTAAGTCAACTTTGAGCCTGGTAGGATTCAAATTGTCAAATTGCAGGCAGCCGGCAGTCAGCAGAAGTAGCCTGCAGTACTGCATTCTAACCACTGTGCCACTGAGGCTCATAACATAAAGCAATGCTGTTTGTATATATTGCCACTCCTACATAATATTTGAAGAGTATCTGAATAACCCTTGTTTCTAAATACTGTGGAGATTATGTGCCATTGTATTTATGATATATTCAAGTCTCTAAGCAATAAAAAAGGAACTAACTTCCAAGAATCTTACATGTCCCATGCCATCTTTGTTAAGCAAAAAAGAAAAAGCAGGCAAGTTGCTTGGCAAATTCTGTTTGCTCTGATAAATTATTAACTCTACATTTAAGAGCAAGAAATTTTTTTTTGCTTTTTTAATAGTGTTTTTAGACACTGAAAACAGCTTTTTTATGATTTCTGAAGAAAGATGTGAACTAAGTAAAATCACAGCAAGTAATATGCAAAAATGAATAATTTAACATGTGATACCTTCACACATAATATTAATAATATTAATATTAATATTTCTCACCATAATATCAATAACATTCTCTCATTTATTTATTTATTTATCAATTGGGAATGAATTCGAGCAACTTTCTCTAATAGGTGTGTCACAAATTTCACCTCAGCACTTGTAAAAGTTTCTCTGATCCCAGGAGGGACTCCAAGTGAAACAGGACTGTGGGGTGATAGTCTGCAGTGCAATAATAAGGATAGAGAAGTACCGGTGCTTCTTACTGTCACAAGATAGATCTTAATAGCAGTTGTAACTCAGATTTGGTCATGTTTGTCCGTTATTAAATACCAGCAATGCTCTGGATGTCTCTTCTCCCTGTTTCATCTCTCTCAACTCCTCTTCCTGGGGAATGCCAGGATTCCTGAGAAAGGAGAAGTTGTCTGGGCACAATCTGATCCAAGATCTTAGCCACCTCCTTGGTTCCAAGCATCAACCAGGTTTTCAGATGGAACATGTGACAGAACAACATGGGTAATCCCCATCTTCTTCTGAAACCACTCAGATTCCATCAGTCGCTAGAACCTATGACAATCTAGTGGGTCCAACCTCCCTGTGGTAGTTTGTGGCATTGGAGAATGTCAAAGAAATCAGACCATCACAAAGGGGACAATTCCAGATCACATTGTCATTCCTCTGATAGAAAAACTAAATCTGGAGTATGCCCGCTATCCTGAGTTGGGCTTTGGATAATCTGAGACAAGCTTATGGCTGACATGGAAGTCATGAAGACCTGTCAACTTCAGACACCATTCATGGGGAAGACAAATTAAAGTTCTCCAGAACCATAAATATGGAAAACTTAACTGCCACTTCAGAAATGGAGTCAAGGGGATCAAACAGCTAAGTTGCTAGGCATCAGGGAGGTCAGTACAATAACATGCCCAACTAATCCGTAAAGTCCAACATAATTCCACAACAAAGTCCCTGATAACAATTATCACACCTCTAACCATGCCCCAGAATCTCAAAATGCCACACTTAAAACCAACCCAGCAAATTTCAGAAAGGGCAATTCCCTTTTCTAAAATAGGCCAGACAGGTCTCAATAATATATGCCTGGTCAGCCCTTTCATCCATAATCAAATTACAGATGAGGGGAAACTTATTACAGACCAACCTGGAACCTAGCAGTAGCTGATAGCCAGGGCCATTTAAGATCTGCTGCTACAGTATCAGAGCTGAGATCAAGGAACTGGAATGCAGAACTGTTACAAAACTATTTTGTGGTCTATGAAAGCAGCCAGGTCCTTGTCATCACATAATACTTTGGTTCCCCTCCACCTTCTGAATGTTTTTATTTTTTATTTTATTTATTTGGTTTGTCAATTGCTTACAAGATAATAGGTATAAGTAAAAACATAGTTATGAATACATGGATACATATAAGAAAAATAACAGAAACAATAGGACAGGGATGGTAGGCACATTGGTGCGCTTATGCACGCCCCCTACAGACCTCTTAAGAAAGGGGTGAGGTCAACAGTAGACAGTCTAAGGTTAAAGTTTTGGGGGTTTGGGAAAGAAACCACAGAGTCAGGTAGAGTATTCCAGACATTGACCACTCTGTTGCTGAAGTCATATTTCTTGCAATCAAGTTCCATCCCTATAACTGAGCTCCTCAGGCCTGGGAACAACCCACTTGTTGTCAACCATCCTTAAGAGGGGAAGATGAACATCCAATAGGCTACATACAGCTTTACCATTTCTCAGCACCCAGCAATTGCCTCCCCACTCCTCCACAACATACACCCTTCATACAAAGAGTCCCCTGCTCCCAACCATCAGGCAGAGCTTCCTCATTCACCCCCATTAATTCTGCCTTTGACATTCACTCAAAGGAAGTATCACACATTTATATCCATTCACACCCATTGGCATTCAAGGATATTCTTCCCCTGCTATTCCCACCAGCTAGGAGAAGCCACCATCTCGCTTACCTCACTAATACCATATCCATCCTGACTCCCACTCAGAGGAAAAATGGGAAGGAATCCCCCAGATTGCAGTGAAAAAATCCAAGCCCAGCCCTCAAGCATTTCAGTCAATTGGCTATGGGGGAAAGCAGAAAGGCCTCTTCAGGGAAAGTAGTCCACAGAAGTCTTCAATTCTACCACAACCCCTGCCCTGCCTGGCAACCCCCACATCCCCAAAGCTCCAAAGTCCAACAACAAGCCGGTGATAAAACAAGTGAAAAAAGGGTGGGGACTCTTCTGCCACCATAGTCCATCATTGGAAACTTGATGAGGAAACTGTGAGCAATCAACAATCTACTTAATCATAATCATAATGTGTTTCAATTACTAGGATAGGTCTTTGGTGGAGTCCCTTCCACAGTCAGTCACAGTATAACTTTTCTAAATATCTAATAGCGTGTTATGGCAGCAGAACCATCTGTTACTGTCTCATTATTAACTTCAAATGCAGCTATTTTGAGGGGTGAGTATTCTGATGAATCTCACCAAACTTTGGGTGAAAACTGACAGTCATTTTAAAGCATTGTGGAAGTGGTTGGAACATACATTATAATCTGCCTTCAACACTACTGCTTTGGCATGCTTCTGATATATAATTTTTCAAATTACCTCCACCACACTTCAGAATGTTTCCACTATGAAAATCTAATTTCTACAAAGATGAGTTTGCAATTCAATGTGCTGGGAAAATTGCCAATATTACATTAAATTTGAGGTCTGTCATTTCAGATAAATATTTGGAGTATGAAATATCAGCAGCTCAGCTCTTGCCCTGTTCTTCTGCATTGGTTCCAAACACAAGAGCCCAAATTAATGTATATGTTCCAAGCTGTTGTGGGCATCTGAGTTAAATTAGGTAAAGTATTCTACTACTTTTGTTCAATAACAAGGAAATTGCCTTAAATGGCAATATTTCAAAAAAGTAATTACCTTATATCTGTTTGTGAATATAGATCAGTGAAGACCACTCAGAAGTAAATCCTTACTCTAACAGATTTAGGTTTAATTGGAAATAATAACTCCACACATAGCAGAAGTTTATAACCTGCAAGCAGGAAACCTTAATATATCCTACTCCCAAATTGCAATATTTTAATTTGTTGTCATTTTAAAGCAGGTGGAGGAGGCAGGGTAAACCTATAGTATAAATCTAAAATAGCTTCATCTTGGTTTCAAAATAAAAGTGTCAGTTGTCCTTTCAAAATATCAAAATTTTAGCCCTGCTTACACACACAACATCTCATTTATTTTACAGCATGGCTTGGCCACTATGGTCTTTATATATTTTAGAGAAACTAGCAGGAGTATATTCAAAGGTGCTTTTTCCAAAAGGCAACTAGACTTTTTTTTCTTCTTTGGAAACATTTCACTTATTATCCAAGAAACTTCTTCAGTTCTAACTGAATTAACCTGTATTCCATATGTGCTATGCTGAACTTCTGCCTAACTTTCACCCATTTCAAATACAGTTAAGATTTCTACAGACAAAAACATGGCTGCACCATGGGTTCACCTGTGTCCCCCAGAAATAGAAACCAAAGCACTAAACTTACTTACAGGAATTCCACCACTCACTGGTGCAGGTATGTGGATAATACTATAAAATTAAAACATAGGAAGTGGAAGCCTTCACTGAACATACCAATACTGTGGACAGCAACAATAAGAAGAGGTTAAGGAAAATAGTCTGGGCTTCCTGGACTGTGCAGTATTTACATTTTGATTCCCCCCACCCATTGTAGTACAAATTGGGAGTAATCATAACCTTATCCCACCGGGCTGAAAGTATGCCTACCAGCAAAGAAGGAAAGGAAAAGAACAAAAAGAAAAGAACAAAAACACCCCAAGGAAGTCCTCAGATAGCCCTTGTGGCTATCTTAACTGGGTTTTCATCAAATCCACAAAAAGATCCAGCAGAAGCTCCTTCATAGTGAACAAAGAAGAGAACAGCAAATGGAGCAATGTTATCATTCCATACATTGCAGGAATATCTTAAAAGCTCAGCAGGATTTTCAACATCCATGCACACTTTAAACCCAAGAATACATTGAGACAGCAGCTTGGCCACCCAAGGACAAAACACCCAGACACAAACAGAGTAACGCTGTATATTCAGGTCAATGCAGCAAGACATGTGCAGACCTGTACATTGGGAAAACAAAACAAGCATTTCACAAACATATGGTACCACACAGGACAACATATAGTACCACACAGTACAACAAACTCATAAGGACAGGATTTAGCAGGCCATCTGCATCTTCACTCTTTTGAAAACAGCAAACTTCACGTTCTGGATAGAGAGGGCCACTAGTTTGAAAAAGGAATCAAAGAGGCCATCTATGTGAGAATTGAACAGTCCTCCCTCCCTCAACAGTGGGTATGATGCCACCCCCAAGAAAGTTCCACAACCATTTACACTCTGATTCAGATGACTCTGAAGATACAGATAAACACCAAGTGTCCTCAACCCTTAGAGTGCTAACAATCAAATGGCTACAAAGAATATAAATCTTTCCATTCCACAACAGTCAATTAAAACTGGAAAAGTTTATTGGATGAGAAGTGAAACATTTTCAAAGGAAAAAACAAAGAAAAAGTTGCCTTCCAGAAAAGCACCTTTGGGACAATGATGATCTGGATGATTGAAAATCTTTATAGATGGAATATAAAAGTTAGATAATAAGGAATAATAATGACTTTATTTTCCTTTTCCTTTTATTGGTTTTTGATACTATATCTATATAATAGTTTTCTTTGTTTCTTTCTTTTTCATATTTGGGATAGAATTGGTATGATTATAAGATTTGTTTTAGAATAAAATATTTAAAATATAGTTATCTCATAAAGGCATGACCGAATAAAAGTTTAGTCAAATTTTTTTTTTTCTTTAATAGCGATACTAGGATTTATAAATTTGTATTGATAAGAGTATTATATAAAGTAACTGTAATTGTGACTATGAGGTGAATGCACAAAACCGATGGACCAACCGACTTACTGTGTGTACAAAAATATGGGGGAGCTGATACTTTTATGTTTTGTTGTTGTGTTTTTTATGTTAAAAAAATAATAAAAATTTATAAAAAAAAAAAAATCTTTATAGATGGCAGGCATATACTTTTATTCCATTTAACTTTGTAAGAGTAAGTGAATGTGTATGGAAGTAAATATAAGATGGGTGGGTGGGTGAGTGGGTGGAGAGAGAGATGATATGATATGATATGATATGATATGATATGATATGATATGATATGAAGGAAAACAAACAGTTTGTTTTAAAGCTTTGTTAGTTAGGTGTAGTGTTGTCAGAGCTGAACTATTCTGAAGGAAATACACATTTTTTTTTCCTTTGCCAGGAAAAGCCAAGCCCCTAATAAATAGTTTTGTCTTGTAGTTTGGACACCTAACAAAGCAGGCTGCAAATAAAAGTGAAAAATAGTGGTATTTCAGAGAGAAAAAGATAGAAGCTGTTGTGATTGACATTTAAAATGGATATGATGTTGCTAGAGGATGTAATAAAAAACATCAGTTCCTTTTTAAGTTGCCAGGTAAATCTCTGTGGAAATTAACACTGGAAATCTGCAAATAGATGACATTAAATTCTGGATAAACCTAGTATAGCTGGTTACATCTGGCCTCTTTGAGACATTGCCCTGACAGCCTACCATACAGGATAGAGTGGTTTGTCAAATCCAGCTCCATACTTTACAATGTGGAGAGCAGCAATATGCTTTTTTTATATAGTTCTTATTGTGTAGAACATATTACTTAATCACAGCATGTGCTGTTCTCTGCCTATGGTGCAGGGTAATAAAGTTGTTACCTATATTTATATTCATGAAGTTCCACTATAATCCACTGTATTCTACTATAAACTAACTATAATCAAATCATAAAACAAAAATGAGCAACAGCAGTGCTGAGCTGGGGAAGTGGGCGAAAACAAGCTTTATATTAAGGTTATTAATCTAGGCCACTAAACATCCTGAGGAAACATGCTAAGCAAATCTGAACCTATGTATCCTAGGAAATCATTGGGATTTAAAATCCACCATGTTTCGTTATTTCATTGTGGCCTGCAGAATTATAGGTTTACTTAATTTTACTGTGTATAAGGAAGTTATAAAATATACTTCTCTTCTACTAACATAGGGTATAAAAATAAAAGTCATAATGTATGGTTGCTTGGTTTCACCTAGGATTCATTTTGTTTTTATTTTGTATTAACTTAAGGGAAACTTATGTCCCATGGATTGTACCACGCCCCCCAACCAGACTATCACAGTCAAAAATCAACACAAATCACAGATTTTGTGCACCCCCATTTTTTAAACAATTAGATGGCAAATTCTGGAAACAAGCGACACCCTTTTTTGTGCTTCTGAGTGCCATTGCAGCAGGTATGCAACAATATGGCTGCTACTATCATGGCAGGCCATGGAACAGTCTCAGGCTTCAGAGAAACTCTCTGGTCTGGTCTCTCCTCCACTTAACGCACCACCTTTGCCCACTGGGAATAAGCCATTATAGCCAAAAATTTCACCATTTGGAAGAATAAAGCCCTCTCTGCCAACAAGGCCAACATTTTATTTATAAGTTGCCCAGAGTCATTGGGAGTCAGTTGGGCAGCCATATAAATCAGGGGTGTCAAATTCACAGTGTCACATTGTCCCATGATGTATGGTGACTTTCCCCCTGATGCATCTGGCCTGCGAGATTGACAACCCTGATATAAATTATCTTAAATAATTAAATAAAAATAAATATACTGCTAAATCTTCATCAGAGAAATAGAGCTGCCTCTGTGCAAATATTAATTCATTTTATAATATAGACAAAAAGACAAAGAAATCTCAAAGAAACCTTAAACCTTAAAGCATGTAATAGATGTAATTCTGTCAGTTGTTCTTCAAGACTGATGATAAGCAGATATAGAATTTTAATGAATTTACTTTAAACCCATGTCTTTGTTTCAGCTAAGATATTGCCGTTGTATAAAGTTATATGTTTCTGTATGTAAGATAGCATACATTTTGACACTTTTGGAAAGTGAAATATTGGATTATAGTTATCTATCAATGAAAGAAATTATTAATATGTTGATTTATCTTTTTTCACTTTGGGAGGCTTCATAAATTTGAAATCTTGTATTGCAATACATTTTTAATAAATTGTGAATGTTCTCATTTTCATAATAATAATTTTATACCTTGAATTATATTTTATAATGGCTGTAAGTCATGTGTTATAATGGCTTTTTCTATCATTGTGTTTCAGTCCTTTTATATTTGCTTAGTGATATGCCTCTGTTTATGAGAATGTAGTTTTTACTTGTCTTCGAGTCAGTCAGTGTATTCCTAGCATTTATACAAAGAAGTCCCCACTTTTTTTGTTTGCCAATTAAGTCTTTCTATGGATGAGAGAGAGAGCAACAGGGCGCAAATCAGCGTGTTTCCTCAGTCCTAGTGCAGAATCTTCATCACTAGAGCAAATTAGCTGGAGATAGTCCTTGTTTAGCATCTGCTTGTTGTTAAGACAGTGATCAACATGTAACTTTATGACCCATCATCATTTCTGACCTTCACAGTTTTGTAAAGCCAAACATAGCTGAAGTAAGACAATAATTTATTGAAAGCTGCCTAGAGTCTCTGCTCTAGGCAAGATGGATGGCATAAAAGGTAGATAAATAGACAGATAGACAGACAGACAGACAGATGAAAAATAAAATAGCAGTTTCATTTAGCAACTGCTTCACTTAATGACTGAATTGCCAGTTCTAATTGTGGTCACTAAACAAGGGCTATCTGTATTATAAATAACAAGTGATTCAGAAAAACTTGGCTCTAGCTAGATTGTACCTCTGTCCTTGCAGCAGGCAGGCAGACAGTTGAAAGACATGCCAAATTAACTTTATATATCCCAGCAGCTAGGTGCTATAATATCTCCTTTACTGGGAACAATAGATTTTAATTTTTTAACCCTTGGAAATATTTATGCAATAATTCATTATGCACATTTTAAAAAAATCATAGAGGTACAGACATTTCAGTAAATATTTTAGGCAGATGCTACATCAAAATCAAGTTTGTGAGAATGAAGAAAGAATAATGCTAATATTTTGCCCATGGATCTTGGCAGCAAAGGAAATCCAAATGATTTTTTTTCCTTTTTATTGCTTTAATATTTATTTACTTACTTATTATATTTATATCCTGCCCCCAATCAGATGACTCTCACCAGTTAACACAATAAAAAAACAGTTTCAAACATTCCCAGCAGGAATAAAATTAGCATAACATCACAATAAATCAACAATGAAACAACTCATAAAATAAAATAGTGATGGCCCAAATCTAATTAGAATGACCCTTGGAACAATTCTATTTTTATTATCTTTCTAAATGCAGCCAAGGAAGAATAGCTTTGTAATCAAAGAGACACAGAGTAAAGAAAATAAAAATAAAAAGGAAAAACAAACAAGTAGGGAAAAGACATATTTACATATAGAAAATTATTCAGCCCTATTTTTAAATACTTCAGTAAATTTTGACCACACAGTATATTTACCAGTCTTCGGGTCATATAGCTAGAGAAACAGTTTATAAGTAGAAGAATGTACCTGTAAAAGACAAAATCTGTAGCCCATAATTGAACTACGGAGATCTTGGTACTCTCTGAACCAAAACTGGATGCAGTGACATAAAGTCCAGAAGTGGTTTCCAATTAGAAACAAAAGTTATTTTCTTTAATTAGAACAGTTAGTTGTGCCATTTCAACCAGCCCCGTCACTTTCCATCATGGGAATTGAAAGGTCTTTCCATTTTTGCACATATAGGATTCTCACTATGAACATATATAGTAAAAAAGTTCATTTTTTCCCTCAAATTCTTTATCCAATAATTCTAAAAAACCTTTTGGTTTTAATTTTATATTTGGTCTAAGAATCTTCTAAAACAAGACAAGAAAGATCTGGCACCAGTATTTCTTTGTTTTATCACAAATCCACCAAAAGGGATAAAAAGTACCTTTTTTGTAATTATATTTGCAACAGACATTTGAAATTCCATTATATTTCTTTGACAGTTTCTTGCATTAAGTACCAACAATATATCATTTTATAAAAATGTTTCTTTTCAAATTATAATTCAGTGTGAATTTCAATCCATTCATCCACATATTTCCCCACTGCTCAAGCATTATATTATTACCAGTATATTTGGCCCATTGAATCATACTGTATTTAACATATTCATTTTCCAGGTTCAACTTCAGCAACATTTTATAAACCTTAGTTCATCATTGTCAATGATGCAATTTGAAATTCATTTCTACAGATTTAAAAGTATATTTTTTTAAAATCTAAGTCATAACTTTATTTTAATTAGAAATATGTGAACCAGTGACAGACACTTCTGATTCCAATACTTTTTTCTTAAGATTAGATTCACTATGAGTAAAAGATATTATTTCACCATAGGTCCGCCAATTTCATCTCACCATCATTTCTTTTCTATAACCTTTTCTATAAAAGGTTTCCTATGATGATAGCCAAACAGGTCTATCAGCCTTATTTTATATTTGTTCTAAATTCTGCCATGCCAAAAATCCTGTGTTAATCTGATCATACTATAGATAGATGTGCCTTCCATGTCTAAATTTGTGGCCCTCCAAATCTAATAACCTCTTGTTTTTTAAAGTTACCCAGTCTGTCAGCTGCTACCTTATGCTTACTTGTCCTTCACTATTATTCAGTGGCAAACTGCCATGAACTCTGGGGAGGGGGAAAATGTAACAGTGGAGGTTTGGGGGAAAACAAAAGTAAGTGCTGTATCTCCTCGAGATCACCCAGCACACCAGCTGCATACCAAATTGTGCCTGGACTCTCCATTATGAAAATATCTTGCTTGAACCTCATTGGTGCCTGGAATTGGATAATGGGAGATAGTTGAGGGGGGCATTTGTGATGTTTCCTGTGGCTGATGACTTCTCAACTTCTTCCTCAGACGCCAGTTCGAGGGTGAATGGGATCACTCATTTCATACTTTCAACATAATGAAGTTGATATGTAAAACAGTATCCAGTAAATCTGAAGAAGAATCTTTGGTTGAGTGAGTCTCCTCTTAAGTGATAATAATCTTTGGTTGAGTGAGTCTCCTCTTAAGTGATTATACATACATATACATACATACATACATACATACATACATACATACATGGAACAGCTGTCCTGCCCTACATAAGAGGTATTACAGACAAAATTAGTAAGATACTACACAGACATCACATCAAGACTGCCTTCAAAACAGACAGAAAAATAGCAGCCATCCTTAGAAACCCGAAAGATAAAATTGACCTGGAAAACCAAGGCGTATACCATCCCCTGTGCATCATGCCCAGCCACATACATTGGACAGACCAATAGAAGAATAAGTACCCACCTGGATGAACACAAAAATGCAGTCAAAAAGCACTTCCTCACTAGTCCAACACATAGAAGCCACAGGTCATAGCATCAACTTCAATGGCACCAAAACCCTAGCCACTATAGAAAACCCCAGCCGAGCTTCCGGTGGCAAGGCAAGGACGGTCAGAGGGGCAGAAATCTGCTCGTGATTCTAGCCTCCCTTTTCTTGAGTTTGGTGCGATCTTTCGGGGTGCTCGAGTCTTGGAGAGACCCGTGCCGGTGTGGGGAACCTCGGGCTGCAGTGTGGGGAAAGCAACCCCCTGTAACGAAGAGGAAGCCCTCCAGAGCCCAACGATCAAGAACAGCCTCCTAACAATGGAGGCTCCGAAGTCGGACTGCCACCGATGGGAAGAAAAAGTGAGTGAAAGTTTGCAAGCTCGGGGGAAAGAGAGTCGTGGCAGAGAAGATATTTGACTGACAATAGACTGATTTCAGGCTGTTAAATACTGTGTGAATGCCAGCTGTGAGCTCCAAGACAAGCGGCTACAAAAGAATTGGTTTAGTGAATGTGAAAGAGCTTGGCAGGCAGAAGAGAGTCGGAAATAAAAAAGAAGTAAAGAGAATTTTGGAAGTCTGAAGACTCTATTATCACTAACATTTGGATTGAAGCTATTAAATTGGATCCAGAAGCAGAACGAAGCCGATCGGGGGAAAGACAGAGCAACGCCATAGGCAGTATCCAGAACGCTGAAACAAGTGGGAATATTGCTTACTGGCAGCTGTTACTCAGCAAATCTTCATTTGCCATTTCCGGTGTGCTAGAAGTGGAAGCTTCCAAAGTGAAAAGCGGAAACAAAAACTCTTGTCTTTGGAATTTTCTTTTTCTTTTCCTCAACCCTTTTCTGTGTGTACATACTTACTAAAATAGCCTCTCTTCTTTCTTACTTGTGGATGGTATGCTATGTTGAAATATGCTTGCTTTTTTTTTTTTCCCCTCTGATTTCCTCTTGATAAATATGTACATTTAGTAATGAAATATTAGAGTGTTAAAATATTGGATTAATTTAGTTAAGTTATTATTAATAGAGATTGTTATAATTTGAATGGGAATATAGGGGAGACAGTAAGAATATTAAGCATTAGTTACTTAATAAGCTTAGAGCTCTCTAGACCAATATTATATTTCTTTGTGTGGGTTTATCTGTGAATGTAATATATTTTATAGTTAAGGTTACTTTATATTGAAGTTAAACTAGAGAAAAATATATACACTTTACTAATTAGTCAAGAATATAGCTACTTAATAGGTTGATAGATCTTGGTCAATTTTAGTTACAGAACTAAGAATACTGAATGCCAATTTGGAATAATATATTCAATATTGTACAACAACAAAAACAAATTTTAAAGGAAATGACTACTACAACTACCACTGCTTTGAAATCTGGTAGGAAGGTTAATCCCACAATAATGACTACTTTGACAACAACTTCACCCATGGCACAAAAAACAATAGAGGAAACACTACCAACAGAGAAGTCAACTAGCATCTCGAATGCGAATATCCAAGCAATGTTCCTAACTTTACAGGACTCATTGACAAGATTGCAAGAAACAATGATTAAAAACCACAGTGAAACAAGGGCAGATATCAATGAATTGAAGGAAGAAATGGGGAAACTAAAGACAGAAATGAAAGCGGACATTTCCAAAGTAGAGGATAAAGTGGGGGTGTTGCAGCAGGCCTTGGAGAAAAACGAAGTTATAATAAAAGAAGTAGAGAAAAGAACCGAACGAACAGAAAGGGAATTAGAAAGGGTGGATGAAGATCTCAAAAGCATGAGCAAAAGAAATGGAGGACTCCCTTGTCCTCCTAGAAATGGACAAGGCAGCAACTTACCTAAGATTCCAAAATGTGACAGAATCAAAAGAAGAAGACCTGGAATACTTGATGGCAGAAATACTGGCGGTTTATTGAAGATGGATAAAGATGAAATTCAAAAAGAGTTTGATGAAATCTACCGGGTCAATACAAATTATGCAAGACGCATACAATTGTTCTAGGGAAGTACATATACGATTCACTAGAAGATGTGTTCGAGACATGATATATAGAACCTCAAGAGATAAAACTATAACCTACAAAGAGAAAGAAATTGTGATTCTTAAACAGATACCGAGGAGAATAAGGGAACAAAGGCGTGACTATAAATTTCTGGCAGCATATTTAAAAAAAAAGAATCACATTTAAATGGCTTATTCCAGAAGGAATGTTAGTGTCGTGGAAAGAGAGGAAAATCAAAATAGATACTATGGAAAAAGCCCAGGATTTTTACGAACGGATGGTGGGCCCACAGGAGCAAAGTAGTAGGGAGAAATTGGACACAAAGTTTCAAGAAGAATACAGTGGACATAAAAATAGAACTGGAACGGTAGGAAACCAAGAAAATACCTATCCACAACAAAAGACAGAAGGAACTACATCAATACAAGCGCAAGAAGAGAGAGGAATTGTTACACGACAAAGAGCAAAACAAAACTAAATAGATGGGAGAAGAAAAAAATTACTATCAATAAACATAAATGGTTTAAATTCAACAATTAAGAGAAAAAGGATATTATCTAAATTAATTAAACATAATGCAGATATAATGTGCCTGCAAGAAACCCATATAAAGAAGAAGGATGAAAAATATTTAGAATGCCCGAAATTAGGAAAATTATTTACCACACCAGCAGATGAGGAGAAAAAGAAGGGAATCGCAGTATATGTGAAAGAGGATTTGAAATCTGAGCTAATATGGTCGGACTTAGAAGGAAGGACTCTGGGTTTGCAGATCTGGATTAATGATATTCCAATTCTTTTAGTAGTAATATATGCCCCAAATGGAGACCAAAAAGAGTTTTTTAAACACCTATATGAAAAATTGGTTGAATTGCAAAAAAGAAATATTTGTATGGTAGGGGACTTCAACTCCATTGCTGATTTCCAAAAGGATCACAGTAATGCCGGGAAGAATAAAAAGGGAAGAGAGCTCCCAAGATTTGTAGGGAAATGATGAAAGAGCTAAATCTGACAGATATATGGAGAAGATTACATCCTGAAAAAAGACAATTTACATTTTATTCAAATCCCCACCAAACATGGACACGGATTGATATGGCATGGATGAGTGGAGAGATAGCAAATGAGACAAAAGAAGTGGAAATTTTGCCTAATGAATGGGCAGACCATAATCCAATACAGGTAATATGGAAGGGCAGGGCAAAACCAAAGAAAAGATGGACCTTAAACACTCAATTAATAAGAGAGAAAGAATATATTAATAAATTAAAGGAGGAATTGGTTTTTTTTTATTAAAGAAAATGATAACAGAGAAACCACGAAACAAAATGTCTGGGATACGATGAAGGCGGTTATAAGAGGCACAACAATCTCTTATAATGCTAAGAGAAACAAGGAAAAATATTCCCAACAAAACAAATTACAACAGAGAATTAAGGAGCTAGAAA
This sequence comes from Pseudonaja textilis, assembly GCF_049901715.1. Lineage (NCBI taxonomy): Eukaryota > Metazoa > Chordata > Lepidosauria > Squamata > Elapidae > Pseudonaja > Pseudonaja textilis. The sequence continues at coordinate 41,504,201 of NC_141991.1, forward strand.
CCCTTCTACAAAATAACCCAAAAGAATCCAAACTGCAAAATCAGATAAGTATAGTCAAACACAAACTGAATTTAATTGATCAAGAGAAAATGACTATGAATTTGAACTTAACTAGACAAATCTATTTTGAACATGCCAACAAGAAAACCCCAGCCACAGAATCATCAGAGAAGCCATAGAGATTGAAAAAAGACCAGAAAGCATGAATAGAAGAGATGATTCCACCAGACTGTCAATCATTTGGAAGCCTGCACTCACAAACAAAAAAAATGTCCACACCAAAAGCCAGGCAAACACCTGGGCACAGACAGATCCCCCCTGATACCTCCAGCTCAAACACACCCCAACCAGGCACCCAGATGAAACCTAGCTTCCTAACTAATGATAGCCATCCATTTACCCAGAGCCAAGCTGCACTAAAGGCCTCCAATAAAGTAACACAATGTTGCCAGCCAATCAAGATACAAAAAGAGCCAAAAAACAGACAGAAGATATTAGAAACACCAATCAAGCAGAACACAGCAAACTCCAAGACCAATAAACACAAACCAAGACTCCCAACCAATCAGTGTAAAGAAAAAACCATTCTGGCACAGCAATAGGCTGCCCCAAATTTAAATCTGAAACCACTGTAAAAGTCTGACTCACAGATGAACACTATACAGAAGCCTGATGATGGCAGATGAGATTCTGCCGAAACGTCGCTACAACTTTAAAAGCACAACTACAATGACGTGGGAAAATACCCTAACAAAGCGGCTGTTAAGTTGTAGCAACGTTTCGGCAGAATCTCATCTGCCATCATCAGGCTTCTGTATTGTGTTCGTCTGTGAGTCAGACTTTTACAGTTGTTATACTTATATTTAAGTATATACCTAATATTTAAAGCCTTAGCCATGGATTTATTAAAATAGGACTTTTCATTTTAGGATTCATGTAAACAATTAGTAATATTTAATTGTTTCTTTAAAAGGGATACTAGAAATTTAGAATCATATGAAATACATTTCAAAAGGAATAGTAATCCAAAGGTTTTAGATGTTGCTAATGCATCTGCAAAACACTGTAAAATAATATTACTTCATTGGATCTCCTATCATTTCTACATCCAACAAAAAACTTCAACCCCCCCCGACTTAAATATATTGAAGCAATCCAGAAAATGTCATGTTCTCAGAATATAATAATTTCATATCTTTGTGATGTTTATTGATGAACAGTTATATTTTACTTAAATATTCATGTGTTAGGTATAATGGGTTTTCTAATGTGCTATAACAAATAGATTTCTCAGCATATTTTGAGCTTTGACAGTCCCTAATAAAATTTTAACAATAAATTCATCTTGCAAACATGTGCTTTACATAACCAGATGATTATCAGTGTTGCAAGGCATTTATTATATACATGGACCAAATTATTTTGTAATGATCTAGATTTCTAAATAATCTTTTTTTTAAAAACAAATTTTATTAATTTTTAAAAACAATACACAAACAAACAAAACATAGAATATAATAACATAGGACATCTTTTCTGAGAAAAAAATAAAACATCTTATTTAAAGACAGGATAATTCCAAATTATCACATTTCCATACAAGCACAGTTTAATATGTATCTTATCTGTTCAATTTCATATCTTTTCCCAACTTCTCTTTATTTCTCCCTTTCCTTCTATTCAATTATATTTCTTTTGCCTTGAATTGTATATATTCATTGTATCCATCCGTCTTATTTACAATTTCGTTATTCTCTTCCAACATTCTTCTAGTGTTTTATTAATTCAAACATAGACAAACAAAACACAAAACATAAATACATAAAACTTCTTTTTGGAAAGCGGCTTACCCCAGGTTACATCTTTTTGTACAGACATAAATCAAATTCATGCTCACTTAATATACTATTTCATATCTTATTTAACATTCTATATTTTCTATATATTTTCTCTCTTCATTCACTCTCTTAATGCTATTTTATTTATTTCATCTCAGTTTAGATAATTATACTTGCACCTTTTGTCCATTCTCTTTCAATTATCTATTTATCTTTTCTTTCTAATACAATATTTCTCCTGTAATCACTGGTTGAAGTATGACAACTTTTTATCTTTCCCCTAAATTTAACACTTAAAATAATACATACTTTCCATGCTGATTCTGCTTAGTACATTCTAAATATTACATTTTAGAATAATAAATAAAAAAAAGAGAGAATTAAGTTTATAAGATAGTAAAAACAATATTCCATAGAAAGTTAAACTCTATTGTTAAATCTTAGACATTTTATACATTCCCTTTAATGCATTAACTCATATAATATTTCAGTTTTCTAACTCGATTTCAAATACTAATATCTACAATACAATCTTATGTACTTTTGCAGAATTATTTTTTAAATTATAATTTACCCTTTGTCTCTGAAAAAAACTGTTTTTTAACATCTTGTTTTAAACCTTTATGACTTCTCTTTCCTTTTTCCCTTCCTTTGTTATCAATTCTAGCCTTTTTGCCCCCCCATCTCTCAAACTCCACTCTCTTAGTCTTCCCTCTCTGTTGTATTTCTCTTTTCTGTTGCTTTCTGACATTGTATCGATTTTTCATCTTATTTTTCCCTTTCTTGGTTGCTTTTTTAAGTTCTGAATTCTCCATTTTCTTTCCCCCCTTTCTCTTTTCTTCCTCAAGTAAGATTGTCTGTCCATTAAAGATGGCTTCTTCTCCTTCATCCCAGCCTTCTTGTTATATTTCTTGGTAGGTAGAAATTGCCATTTCTAAAAAGTGAAAAATAGATCCAGAAGAGCCCTCACCTTCTTGTTCCTCTTCTTTTAGCTTTTGAAATTCCATTTGCAATTCTTCAACAGATAATGCCATTTTTTTTCTTAAGAACAACCCAAATGTTTTTAATCTTTCAAGAAATAGTTCCCAAAAATCCCAAAGTCACAAAGCAATCCAAATCAGAACAAATTGTTTCATTTAGCACTTTCTTCTTTTTATATTTTCTCTTCCTGGGGTAGAGTTCAATTACACAATTCCAAAGTAATTTTTTAGAAGTCTTATTGCCATTTATTTCTGGTCTTATAAACTCCAAGCAGTCTCCTTTCAGTACAATCTTAAAATAAGTTCTTTACCTCTTCCCTCCCACTTATAGCTAAAAAGATTTTAGTTTTTAATTCCAATGTTCAGAAATCTTTTATCCCCTTGGCTTTAAATTTCAAGTTTAGTTACATTCTGTGCCCAAGAAGGTTTTTCTGATTTCCATCAGCTATTTCCATGGGGAGGGAGAGTGAGAAAAAATAACTTTCCCTTTCAATTTTCTTCCGCCGCTTTCCAGTCTTCTTAAGAAACAATGTATCATTCAAGCAATTAAAATTCCAGGGTGTTTAAAAGTTCCTTGTTGTCCCGGTTCAACCAAAAAACTTTCACTTTCTCCAACTTCCTCCTGCACAATCTTACCTGGCTTCAGGCTTCTTTGTGGCAGCCATTGCTGACCGCTGCTCCACCGCCTTGGGAAAAAGGAGTTTAGCTGGCTGAGGAAGGGGTTTGCGATACCCCCAAACCCCTACCCGGATCTCCTCTATCTTTGGTTGCCTCTACGGGGCAACCATATCCTCCAGATACAGCTGGATCGGAGGCACTTCGGCAGCGAGCACAGCAGGAACCACGCACGATCAGGGATTCCTGCCGCCGCCGAAGCCTTGCAAACCGGAAGCCTATTTCTGAATATTCTTTAACTTGGCTGCTAATTTACTGGATAACATTATTATCTAATGGCAGAAGCAGAATTTCTGGACATTTCTAGTATGAGTTCAAGGAACTTGCACTTCTACAATGTTTTCAAATCCAACAGTGCCTCATTTTTGCTTTATTATTTTGCAGTTTTAATATGTCATAATAGCTTCTGACATTGAACACAAAGACTTTGGCAAACACAAACGTGAGTAATAGTGTTCACTACTCTATGTTAGTAAAGAAATGCTCAAAATAAGGTACATAAAACAATCAAACCAATTAGGGCCCAATTAGCTTTATAGAAAGAGCCTGTTATTTTACAGACATAATTATTTGTATCAGCTATTCTCTCTCTCTCTCTGTGTGTGTGTGTGTGTGCGTGTGTGTGTGTGTAGGCAGCTTCTGCAAGATACCAGTATATATTTAGCAGTGTCTTTGGGATAAGACAAGGGGAATCAGACTTATTAAAGCAGCATCATGACATAAGCTCTGTCTCTTTTCTACACGTATCAAGGTGTCATAGTATTGGACACCTTTTTGGATATGGATCAGAGTGGATATAGGTTAGATAGAGACACAAACAAGCATGCACACAGGAATACATATAAAAGTATTACATATTTTTGTTAAGGACAAATTTTGCAAGATGGAAAACATCTGAATTTTGCAACAACATGGTACAATAGTCATTTTGATAGGAGTTGGCTTAAGTTCAGGGTTACCTTCATTTTCATAAATAGAATATTTTATTCCTAGAAGGCCACCTTCTGTAAGTACACCTGTTTATTAAAGTGGCATTGTTAATATAGAAAAAAATGCTGCAGAAGAAGAATGGAATAGAAAGTATAAATAAACATTTAAAAATGTAAAGAGATTACAACCAGTTGCTAGATTTAAAAATGCCTTAATTAGAGTAGGGCAGAGCTGAAATGTGTGGGACACAAACAGTGAAAATAATATAACAATTATCTACAGGAACCATGTTCACATTTAGGAAATAGACTTTAGGAAGGCTACTTTTGAAAAAAAAACAATATTGAAAAATGAGAAAGTTCAACAATGATGTTTTAAAAACAAACCAACTAGTTCTAATGAGCATATTTTATAAGATACAAGGAATATTTGTATTAGTTAAAAATCCTAAATCTTTCTAAGAACTTTTGACATTTTATCTGGGATCATCTATTTCAGAACTATGAATTGCCCTATTACCATGCACATATCCTCCATACTGCCAAATATCTTGTTATAAATTCTAATCCTATTTTTTGTTACTCAACTAACTGGCTCAAAGTCATTTCATGCTTTACATTAAGAGGCCGTTTACTCAGTTGTTACAAATTGCCTAAGGAACTGCAATTGTCACTTTCAGACCAATTAGCAGGTGAAGCCTTATTAGAAGAAATCTGCCAAATTTGAGACAGATACAAATAGTACACAGGCAGTTCCCTATAGAACTCAAATTGCACAGTTTGCATTTATATTTAGAGTATTGTCCTGTTCTATTGTACTTTACCTTGAACATTTCTGCATTTCTTGTGTATTGAATAATATTCTACCATTATTTTAACTACCAAAATTGTATGTACAAATGAAACTGCTGCCTAGAAAAACTGTATGTAAGATTATAGTCAAATAATTTAAATAATTAAAAATGTCAACTGTGGGGAAATGGAGGAAATCAAGGAAGTATGAAATCTAGCATCAAATTAAGACAATTTATTCATAAATGGGTCTGTTGTCCCAGTTTAGGCTCAGGCTTTTCATTTGTCTCCATCCACACCCATGTCTACTTGGAATTATCATTTCTCCATCTCCATGCACGAGCTGTGGTGGTGCAGTGGTAAGGGTGCAGTACTGTGGGCTACTTCTGCTGACTGCCAGCTGCCTGCAATTTGGCAGTTCAAATCTCAACAGGCTCAAGACTGACTCAGCCTTCCAAAGTTAGTAAAATGATGACCCAGATTGTTGGGGGCAATATGCTGACTCTATAAACCACTTAAAGAGGACTGTAAAGCACTTTAAAGCAGTATATAAGTCTAAATGCTATTGCTGTTGCTATCTGGTAAACTTCTGACCTCAATGCAATGATGCCCAATGATGCCCAATGACTGAGGACTGTCAGCTGCATGTTTTCTGGGTATACCAAGGAAGTGATGATAGTCTATAAATAACTGCTGCCTGTAAATGAAGATTGTTAGTTGCCTACTGCTACTACTGAGGGACTACTATTTTTCTGCTTACTGAAAGGGAACTTCTTTCACTCTACAATTGTTTCCTACCCCTATATATTACATTCCATTTGATAGTCCCCATATGACTAAGCTCTGTGCATGAGGCTTAGGATTCAGATAAGTTTCATTCTTTTGGGGTCTTGACTTAGTTCAGAGGGTCCCAAATCTTGTGCCACAGTACCCCAGAGTGTCACAGTGAACTCACAAAGGTGTCATAGGACTTTTTACTATTTAATAAATCAAACTGTTCATGAGTTGCTGTACTGACTTTGAATATATGTAATTTGGGCACCATGAAAAATGGTGACACTCAGGGTGCCATGAACTGAGAAAGTTTGGGAATGTCTGACCTAGCTGCATAAGATATTACAATATTTGGAATTTGACTCAATCATTGAAAATAAATAAAAATGAGATTGGAAGGGAAGAGGAGGGGGAAATGGGGAAAGGGATAGTGACTTAAGGCCTTCCCAATATAGGCTGATGTTAAAATTTCATCATATTGTAAAGTCACGATCTCTCAGAAGTGCAGGTGAGTTAGAGGAGAAGTGGTTGAAGAAAGCAAGAATCAATGGTTGATTCAGGAGGCAAAATATGGAATAATTATTCTCATTCCAAATTCATTTCTCCTTTCTAAAATTTGGTATGCAACACCATAACTCATCTGTCAATCCATCCTCTCATCTATTCTTCACTTTTCTATAGCTTGCTTGTTTCTTTAAAACATCATGTTTTAACTATCTGCACAGATATTTTTTTAGCAATTGTCTGTGGTCAGCTCTTTGGTTTTTGTTTCTTTTCTGTTCTTAGGTATTGTAGCTAAATGGTGGTTAGCTAGCATCTTGTCACATACCTGCAAGGAAGATACAAGGGACTAAGGCAAATCAGGGACCCTATTTGCCAAGTAATGTCAAAGCAAAGCAAGAATAAACTCTTCTCAGGCATAGATGTTTGTTCAGAGAAAAAGAAAACTATTTTCAACATCTGTATTAGCACACTTTTAATTTGGATTCATGAAGAAAAATCTTAAGGGTTTGCCTTTGAAAATTTATACCACATGCTCACTTTGTCAATCTTCACAGAATCTTTATTGAAAATTGCCCCCTAAAAATAAGGGGGTGGGGGGAGAATGCAATGATTTGAGGTGATTCATGATGTTTACAGAGTCTGCAAGCAGAATCAGCAGTATACCTTCACTTAAAACAAAAAGGACATTCTTTTGAGGACAATAATGTTCACATTTTGGACAGGGAAGATATATGATTTAGAGAGGAACAAGGGAATCCATTTATGGTAAAGTGGAAAATCCTTCCTTCAATAGAGGTGGAGGCCTCAGAAATAACCTGTCCCCCATTTTTTATGCTGCTCTTGTATCAGTCCCTAGGAAGATCAAGACCACGTCATAGGTTCACCTATGAGGTCACACTTAACTACACACCTGAGAGCAATGACCCTTATTGGCTCTCTTTAGGAGCAATGACCCTTATCGGCTTTCTGCCTATTCACCTAAGAACCTATTTAGATTTGGTGAGAAATAAAATCAATCTGGAGGACATATATGGAGTCTCCTTAACCAATTTGCTCAGATTGAAAAAGCTACTTGTATAAGCAGTCCAGTTGCCATGACTCAACTTCCAGACAGTCACAGACAAGCTACTTTATTGTCTATCTGTTATCTACCCATCGATGATGTAGTAATCACAGAGCTGAACTAGGAGCAGAGGTATCCAGATTCCAGTCCATCCTCATCCACAGAAGTTCATTGGGGAAATATGGGCCAGTCACTCTGTCTCACCCAACCTTTCTCACAGGATCAAAATAAAACAAGAGCATTCTGTTTACTTCAGGGCTCTTGGGATTATAGATAGCCTCTTGGCACTTTGGGATCATCAACTTTAAATGCCTTTTGGTGCAGAACCACATGGGTTTACAAAAGCCATCTATGAGTGGAACTAACTCCCTGCTTTGCTAAGTTTCAAGGGAGAGACTGGATCAATCTACATTGTCACTGTTTTCTAACAAGCTCCCTTATGATGCGGGCACATAAGTGGCATCTGTTAATTCACAGTACAAGAATTATTTAAAATTCTTTATGATCTCTGGGGAACATGGAAAGGAAAACAACAGCAACAACAAAAAATCTCATGTACTCAGTCTGAAGTACAGTGTCTGTAAACAGTTATCTTCATTTAAAGGAAAGAAAATTAATTTGTAAATTTAAGTTAAAAAATGGTTTAGGGACACAGGTTGTTTTTACCCTGAAATGTGTTATACCTGCTGAGAAATGCTACCTTGTTCATTAGAAGCATCCACATGACAATAGCATAGGGTTATTTATAATTAGATGCCCATGTGTAAATACAATTATTAAATAAGCCATATAAACATAATTATTGTATCTTCTAAAAAGCCAGTAAGTATGGTTTCCATTGGGGAGTGATTATTAAAGTATAACAATCTCATCTTTTGTTAGTAAACATTTTAATATTACGTGTTCATGTAAAGTGAAATAATTATTGTGAGGGGGCAAATCTGTTTGGTGGATTGAGCCCTTATATCTTAAAAAGTGGAGGTCAATTACAGTGATGACTCATTAAAAGGAATTAAAATACTCCTATAAAGCTGCAACAGATGGTTCTCTAATTCTTTTAATAGTCTTCTTAAGATGTTTAGGGTAACAGTCTTGCATTAATATAACAAGATTATAGTGAAAGTGCTGGAAGTTGCTTGCAAAGTATGTCCCTGTTGTTGTATAATTTCCAAAGATAAAGTATAAATTGGGAATATTGTTGAATTACTCATAATGCCCTTGAATACTTAATTTAATATTCATTTTTTCTCCTCCCCAAATCTTCAGGGTATATGAAGTCATAACTGTAGAAGCAAACAATTAGACAAATCAAAGAGAAAAGAAATATATATGATTTGTTCTTAAACCCAGCATGATGAATTACAATCAGCTCGAGAGTTAAAACATTTTTTAATGGGAATGTTTTATATTTACAGAAAACGCGACAAATTTCCAAATGATATATAGAGTGGAATCCTCAGTGTTCTCCAAGCTTGGTTGTTTCCTTGCATATATTTTATTACCCAACTAGGTGATATCCTTATGAATATGAGGTTTGTCATTGTTTATTTACAATAGCTTGTCCTGCCCAATGGTGGGGGTGTGGTTTCCTTCTTAGTAGTTACTATATATAAACAGGGAGCAAGCCTCACACTCACTCACACTGATGATGTTATCTAGTTGGGTAATGAAACAAGCAAAAAGCCAAGCTCAGAGAGCACCGAGGACTTCCCAGTTCAGTCCTGAGCTACATATTATATATTCTCTTCTACTGGAACATATAGAGTGCCTAAGTGGTAAATGTTTCCAGATAGTTAGTTTTAGGGAACTTGTGGCTCTGTTTACTTTCTGTAATCATGCACTGATTTCTGATGTAATATATTAAGCAGCTAACAATCCAGAATTCCTGTCTGATTCTTCCAAAAAATAAAGCATTGGTATGTGATGCTGAAGTATTGCCCAGGTTTTAGAGTTCTCCACACAAAGATTCCTTTATTTGCCTTTATATAGATGTAGGGTCAGATTAAGGCCAGTTTATGTCCTAAATATAAATGAACAATGGTCCCCTCAGTGGAAACAAAACTCTCACACAACAAGATGGAAACAAATGTGATATCTGACAACACTTTGAAATCAAATGTTTAAACTGGAATCACTCACCTTGCCAAATAATTTTTTTTAAAAAATAGCAGATTAAAGTTTAACACAACAGATTAGGATTCTGAAAAAGTCATATAAAATTGAGCACATAAGTGAAAGAGTTAAGAGCATGATAACTGGGGGGAGACCTCTGGGGTGCCCCTCCCTTGCATGTTGCTCTAAGCATAAGCTTATTTTGCTGAAAGATTCCCCCAGGGTTGTATAAATGCATATTTTTACCTTGTTGGTGGCATCTGAAAACCAGAGTTGGTGTCTGAAAATCAGAATGACTTCAAATTAATAAAAATGCAACCTCTTTTCTCAAGTTATAGTTTGAAAGTCTGGGAGCATGTCTAGAAAGAGAGTTGATGTTTGCTCCTTTTATGACCTAGTCTTCTACTTTTCACAAGTTTATTCTATAATATTATTAATATTATTGCTTTACTTTCAGAATTGATCTATGCCTGGATTTTCAATGAATATCCAACTTTTGTGCACCAGGATAATCGCCGCTTTGTTTCCCAAGAGACTGGGAACTTATACATAGCTAAAGTAGAGAAATCAGATGTGGGAAATTATACGTGTGTCGTGACAAACAGAGTCACAAATACCAGAGTGCGAGGGCCTCCTACGCCTTTAATCCTGAGAAATGATGGTAAGACTTCTATTACATTCTAATAAGATTCATAAGAAATGGTAAAAGGATAAAATTCTAAAGGATAATACTAAAATTTTACATTCTGTAGAGATACGATGAAATTTAA